>NC_066323.1:1912218-1914718 GCF_022539315.1 Serinus canaria | reverse complement strand
CCCCAATGTGCAGCCACCCAGAGAAAATTCCCAGCTCTTTCCAGTTCATAATTTATTCCTCCCGAGCCTGGAGCCTCCCAAACCTTTCCTGAAATTCCTGCCCCACCTAAAGGCAGCAATTCCCACAGCACATTCCAAATCCCTGCAGGAATTTGCAAGGAATAAAAGCCCCAAAGAGCCAACCCTGAGCTGGTTCTGGTGTCAAAGCCAAGCAAGAAGCAGCTCCAAAGATTAAAATCCCCAAAAAAAGGGAATAAAACATAACAAATAAGAAAGAAGAAATAAATAAAGAAATAGGGTGGGGTAAATAATAGGATCTAGTGTGTATATAAGATGATATATGAGACGGATGGCTGAGATAGGAGCTAGTGTAGAGAGGAGAGATGAGAGAGAGAGAAGAGATAGGAGAGAGGAGAGTGAGGGAAGAGAGAGAACAGAAGAGAAGCGAGGAAGATAACAGAGAGAGGAGAGGAGAGAAAAAAGAGAGGGCAGGGTGAGGAGAGGATGATAGGGAGAGGAGAGATGTAGGAGAGAGTAGAGAGAGGAGAGGAGAGGAGAGGAGAGGAGAGGAGGAGCGGAGAGAGAGGAGGGAGAGTGAGGAGAGAGAGGAGAGAGAGGAGAGTAGGATAATTCTATATCGATTAGATTATTTATTAGGGTCTTATTCTATTATTGATTATAGTTGATGTAATAGAGGAGAAGATGATGAAAAATAAGATGTAAAAAAGATAAAATCAACTAAAAATTAAAATTAAAACAAATAAAAATAATAAAATTAAAATTAAAAATAATAAAATAAAATAAAAAATTTAAAAAAAGAAAATATAAATAATAAATAAAATAAAATTAAAATAAAATAAATAAAATAAAATAAAAATAAATAAAATAAAATAAAATAAATATCATTAAATGAATAAATTAAATAGCAGATTTTTGGCCAAGAGAAGGCACCCAGTCCCACCTGTATCTGAGGGAAAGATCTGCTCCCAAGCATTTAAATTCCCTTAATGATAATCCCAATGCAAATTCAGCTGCTGAGCTGTTCCACACCAGGCAAAAAAGACTCATTTGTTTACAACTAGTCTGCAGTTTCTTTCTGAAAGTTCCTGAGTTGTTGGGCTGGTAAACCTTCAAATCCAAATAAAAATTCAGTAAAATTCAGCTGCATCAGCCCTTGTGGGCTGTTGAGAGCCTGGCAACTCCAGGGCACCTCACGCCTGAGCATTAAAAGAAGTGACTGGAAAAGTTGGAAGGAAAGAAACAATTTTTAAAAAACAGCTGTTTTGTCTTTTTTATTTTTCAGTCTTGGGTAAGCACAGAAGGTGCCAGACTGCAGCAGATTGCAAATACCCAAAGTTTGGCTTTTTCTGCACCACTGCCACCCGAGCTGATCGAGGGAAAGAATTCATAATTAAGGGTAATTATCTGAGTGGACACTTTTTAATATGCTGAACTCAGGCTCGTGTTGGTTATGGGAAGGGGAAGGAAGAGGCCAGGGAATTCTGGGAATGTCACCCTCATCATCTGGAATCATTCTGACTGGGTATTCCATCTTAGCTCTCATGCCCACCACGTTCTCCTTCTCCATACCCCCTTTCCCTCGAGTGTCAGAGGGGGCAGGAATGGGAAATCCCTTCTTAACTCAAAAATAAACTGTGCTGGAATCTCACTGCCCTTTCCTTCCTCCACCTGGAAGGAGTTTGGCCAATGAAAAGCTCAACAAAGGAATGACAGAGCTGTTAAAATACAATTTGGATTTGTGATTTTATACTGAAAAGATTCCCTCTCTTCCCAACTTTGCTGTTAAAAAAAATATGGGCTGGGAAAGGCTGGTTGGAATTTGACAGCTGGAATAGAGAAATGTCTCAGGGTGAGGCAGGGAGGATCAAGGAGTGCTCAGTGCAGGGCTTCTCACAAACTCTCAGCACCATGGAATTATGGAATCCTGGAATTATTTAGGTTGGAAAAGCCCTCTAAGTTCATCAAATCCAGCACTTAACCAGCACTGCCAAGGCCACCTCTGCCCCATGTCCCCAAGTGCCACATCCACAGGGCTTTTAAATCCTTCCAGGGATGGGGACTCCACCCTGCCAGGGATGGACACCCCTTTCCACATATTCTTATTTCCAAATAAGAATTTTTCCTTATTTTCCAGCCTGAGGCCTGGAAAATAGCCAGTTCCCTCTCCTCCTGTCCCTGTTCCTGGGATAAGATCCCAAATTCCCCCTGGCTGTCCCCTCCAGGCAGGAGCTGTGCAGAGCCACAAGGTCCCCCCTGATCCCCCTTTTCTCCAGGCTCAGCCCCTTCCCAGCTCCCTCAGGATTCTCCAGCCCCTTTCCCAGCCCCATTCCCTTCCCTGGACACGCTCCAGCCCCTCCAGGTCCTTGTGAGGAACCCAAAAGTGCCCCAGGGCTGGGGGAGCCCCAGCAGTGCCAGCACATCCACTAATTCCAGACAGGGATCCCCAATTCCTGACAGAGATCCCCAATTCCTGACAGAG
>NC_066323.1:0-823 GCF_022539315.1 Serinus canaria | reverse complement strand
AGCTCGGTTGCTTTCGGCTGAACTCGGAGCCGCTCTCTCCGTTCGGCTCCGCTCGGCTCCGTTCGGCTCGGCTCGGCTCGGCTCCCTAAAGAAGCCTAAACGTAAAGAAAAAGTTATGCTTCTGTTTCAACAAAAAACAAAGCACAGGAGATTCCTACTCACTGTGTCAAACTTATTTAAAACACAACAAAAAACCCCAAGATGAACAATTCCGCAACTAAAACGAAATATATAAGTAACAATAAAACCACACATCCAAAACCAGTGTTTATTGGTCACCAATCCTAAAAATCCATTTTCTACATACTGTGTTAGCATACCTCTTAATACCTAACTTTATCCCTCACAAACTTTAAATTGTAAATCAAAACATCCTATACATAACAAACTCTTAAAATACAATTTTTGCACTCTTATACAAATTACAGTTAAAACACAACAATTAAAATTACTAAAATCATTACCAAAAAATACTTGTATAATATTTAGTTACAAAATAAACCAAACAAAAGACCACAAAACCACAAAGAAATTACTTCAAAGTGTAAAAAATTATAATTTAAAACAATTAACACAACTAAGACTCAACATAATAATACATAAAAAAAACCCCAAACATAATCACTTGAACACAAATTGCAGCAGAAATTGAGACCTGCGCAATAACAACTGCTTCCATCCAGGGGAATGGATGCTCACCTTGCCCACTTACCTTGGCTCCTCATATCCGGCTTTACTTCCTAGAAATAAAGGCAAAGAGCAATGCTGTAAACACACAGTCACCATTGATGCTTCCCCTGCAAAGGCACATGGTGACTGATCC